>NC_136628.1:5078877-5096377 GCF_933228915.1 Telmatherina bonti | reverse complement strand
GCGCTCACTCGTTACATCCTCCACAAGAAGCTTTGTCTGAAGCCGGAGGGATCAATGCGGGCGGCCATGTCGGCTTTTTGTACAATGAAGCTGCTTATTTCATATTTAACAAGCAACTTTATCCGCGGCAGGGTTCGTGTATTTTAATGCCACGTGTTGTAAAAATGTTGGCATTTTTTTAGCCACCTTGATCAGCTGTTTAGTCAAAGAAATCTGTTTTACCTCCAACAGGAAAAATGCCTTAAATGTCCGACCAATCCAGCGAGTACTTAACTGGCTGGCTGGATATGCGCTCGGTATTTAGGCAGCTTAATGAAGCCTTAACCACGCGTTCGTCCCCTGGTGGTTGGCAGACTGCTGGTTGTGTGATCAGAGACGCTGCAGCCGAGCTGCGGTTTAAATGTAAATATCGTTGACTATCAGGTTTGTTTAATTGCGGCCACCAAATCATGATCAGGATCAAAATCCAATTAATTGTGCAGCCCTACTCAGGACTGGAAGACTGTTTAACTGAGGTTCGGGTGGGACAGTGTAACACCAGTAGTTAAACTAACCAGTAATGCCCCCCCTCTATGTAACCTAGGTCAGGTTTTTCCCCTGCTTCCTGGTGTGGCTCTCAGGCTGCCTCTGAGCAGCGTCTCATTGAGAAGAGCTGAATAAAGATCCAAAGTCGAGCTTGTAACGTGTTACCGGCTCAGAGTTTGGGTGGGTGGAGGCCTTAACTTTGTGTCTCTGCTGTCCTCTGGTTGGAAACCACTTTTCCCATTCTTCTCCGGCTTCAGGTTTGAGTGGAGAAATGATGTCCTTCCTATGTGGGATAATGTGGGCAGTTAAGCTGCTCGCCGGTTGTATGGCTGACTAACCTAATCTCAAGTCCCAAGTGAACCATCGTTAATCACAGCATGAAATAGTTTCTTTTCTAGTTTGAATTCACACAACCATCAGTGGTCTTTGATGGCTCCTTTCCTCCCAGTTTGAGGCCTTCATCATCTTGCTCAGCTGTGGAGTCACGGGGAGGCATCACTTGCTGTAATTGGGCCCATTTTGCTTGCATTCATAGATACAATGCTGGGCTCAACAATGAATGAATAAGAAATCAGTGCAGGTTATTTTTGCTTTCAAGCAAATAAACAATACAGCTGTTGTGTTGTGATCATAGTAGGAGAAACAAATGTTCTTCTGAATGCAATGCTGGTATGCATGAGCTGTGGCAGCACAGTAGGCATGACTGATCCAGCTTCTCCCATCTTTCTCTGCATAGAACTCCAGCTTGCATTACATTTGAGTGAATTTGCTCCTGATGAGACCCTTCAGGCTGTTCCACTGTCTCCTGTGGAACTGGATCATGTTTCCCCACTGTGCTCAGCTCCGTCCTTTGTCTCAGTTATTGTAACTCTGTCTTGACTGATATTTTCTGCACTGATGCCAGACAGCTACCGCACAAAAACACGCCGTCTCATTTTCTTTGTGTCCTAGTTGGATGATGCAGAGGAAAATTGTACCGACTTAAGAACAATGGGGGCACTCCCTCTGACTGGAAGCTGGATATTGGAAGGATATGAAGTACAAACTAATTTCATTTCGTGGAGCAATTGGATTTTCTTTTTTGTGAGAAGAACTGCTCCTTTCAGAGCCGTTTTGCTTTCAACTTGATGTCTTTTAGGCCAAATAACAGGCTGGTTTTTCCCCCTGTGATGGCATTATTATAATTTGACACTTCAGTGTTGGGCAGAGTGCATTCCAGTTGACTACTTCTGAATGAGACGCTGGATAATTGTGTTCAACTTGTGCCTAACAGTGCTGCTTTCTGTCTTCCTGAACAGCCAGGTTTCAGCTGGACCCTCTGTGCAATGTTGTTCTGGAATTATTCTGTTATTTTAAATGAACCACAATATCTGTGAAAACCATCCCACTCATCCCAGTACCAAACATGTCGTCATGCTTTGTGTTTGTGTGTCCTGTGTAATGGCTTGCTGCTGCAGGCTGAGGTGTTCCTAGTGGTGCTAGCATGCCATGGGTGTGGCACTTGGTGCTAATGTGTGTCAGTATGAATCAAACAATAAACTGCATTAAGGGCTGATTTTTCAGCATGTCTCTGTTGGCTTTGGGCTTCAGATAGCTGAGATCAGATTATGTTTCTTACTAATATCAGAGAAAGAAATAACATTTGTCCTCCATAACCAGGCCTGGTTTGGGTGTAAATCAATGCTAATCCATCCTGCATCCTACCTGACCTGTCAGCTCTCTCCAGCCAGCAGAAGACCATCTTACCATGACTCTTGTTTTGTCTCTTTTAATCTTCGTGTGATTCTCTGCTGAATCAGCAACGTTGCATGTTCTAGACAGTCAGTTTCACCATGAAGCGAAACATCATGTTGTGTTGTGTATTTTCAGCCTCGGGACGTTATTGGGCAGCAGAAATGTACGATAGATGTCACAGTGTCATCGAACAACTCCGGGACGCAGAGTTTTAAAGTAAAAAAGTTACATAATTTAAACATGAAAATAATAACCGGAGATGATTTAGTCCAAACAAGTCTAAATACAGCAACTGACAGCAGTAATTAAAGGGATTTGCTTGCACAGGAAACTTTCAGCACATCTCAAAGCTGACCTGCAAGAACCAGAGCTCCCTATATATCCCTATACTTTTTTTCATGCAGCTCTGGAATATTTCAGCAACTCTTGCCCTTATTCACTGACATTAGCTGCACAAAACAGAAGAAAAACAGCAGTATTTATCAGAATAACTCACAAACAAGAGAGGTTTCAGATGTTTGTTCCATCCATCCCTTCAATGTTTGTCATTTTTGACTCCGCACCTCAGAAATTTTTTTATAATAAATAACTGAGCACAGCATCAGCATATCTACCTGCAGATATGCTAATAGGTCCTCAAACTGCAGCAAAACAACCCTGAGGGGGATGAGTTTGCTTTAACAGTGGTACGTTCCTGATTCATCTAAATCCTGGTGGCGTGTGTCAGCTGAAGGGGAAAAGCCCTCCATACAAGAAGATAGCAACACAGTGACACAGCTCAGACTCCCAGCCTATACAGCTGTTAATCCAAAGACAGTACACTGGCAGTCCATCAGACCGCCTCAGTCTGATTCTTCCGATGCGCCCAATCGTCTGCATTTACATGCATGACGTAGCAGAGAACAGCCAATCCCTGTATGTAGACAATGTGAAGCTTGAGCTCACAGAGATGACTTAAAAAAAAAAAAAGATGGAGTAAATCCTGCTCAGACATGACAGCTGTACTGGTTTTATTTAGTATAAAGCTTCAAAACATTACCAGGCTCACATCTCTGAGGATGACAGACGAGAAAGTGTCAATGGGAGGAAGCTCCCATCCTGTATGCAGAACGAAACACAGCAAAGGCAGAAATCCTTCAGCTGAAATGAACCTGTTATTCTATCAGAAAGCAACACACACGTGGTGTGATTATGTACGGCGTGATATTCAAACTTTCACAGAGTTAAACCAGTTAAGGCTGGTCTTACAGGGGTATTAATGTCTGTCATCTGGGAATAAACCCATCCTGTCCCACAGATTACAGGAAAGAGAAAGGTCACTCTAAAAGCCTCACGAGAAGCATTTAGCGTCCTGAAGTTTTTCAGACTAACGTCCAGATCCGCCTCCAAAGACCGGCCATTTTCCAAGGCGGAGACTTCTCTGCAGGAATATGAGCAGAAAAGTGTGAAGCACACAGCACGTTTTCACCTTTAATCCCTGAATAAACAAGCCAAATCCTTTCAGTCTTCCTCTTTATGTGATTTACTTAAACAGGTCTGGATTTGTTCCGTGCACACTTGCTGCAGATCTCTGCAAAGGCACGACTTCTCGGCATGACTGGCGTTTGCTTTTCCACCTTCCAGACATGATCATAACGTCAGTCTGAACATAAATATTCATAAATAATCACGTCAAATTGACTCATTTCACTAGTTTCCTGGTCTGGTCGTCAGGCTGCAGAGCGTAGCCTAATTGGATACCTTGGCCTTTAAGCTGGTTTCAGACCAGCAGATTGCTTCCACGCCCACCCCCTCAACACCCCTCCCCAATCCCTCAAGAGATTTGGAATTGAAGGGTGCTTACTTGACATCCCATCAGTTGGCGGCTCACTAACAAGTCGGCCATAAACCTTTTTTCTCTCTTCGATTACACTAAGTGCACGGAGGCCAGATGCGACCCAGCAGTCATCTGTTGGCTTGCCAACCGAGTCACTCCAGGACTGGTGAGGGCAGGAGGAGGAGGAGGACATGGGTCACTTGGGGGTTCCCTCCCTTCAGGAATAAAGCCATTGTTCTTCATTAGAGCAGGAGACGCTGCTGGAGGGGTTCAGACAGAGAGCACGTCCATTTCCACACCTGTTCTCCATCACCGGGGATCCTAACGGCTTGACTCTGAGCCAAAACACACTGCTTACAAAACTGGATGTTTGTCCTTGTTACTGGAACGCTCCAAGAAAAGATGTGATGTGATTAACTAATAAATCAGATAATAAAATAATAAATCGTACTGATTGATATTGATAATTATCAAAGCGTTGGAAAAAAAAACATTTAAAATGTAATACTGGAAGTGCAGCGCTGCATTTTCTGCTGTTGCATAACAGGGCCATGCACCTTCACTGGTCTCATGATTCGATTCTCCTGCGATTATCTCATTTGATTCGATTCAACGATGCGTCACGATGTGTTGCGTCCTCCGTTTGTTCTCACTGCACTTTGCTTCTTTCTTCAATCAATACAAGCAGTCAGATCATTCTGAACTCTTCTGTACTTCCAATTATATTAGAAATCAATCTTACTGTCCTGATATTAACGAACATCATAAACATGTAAACAATCATGTTATTTCATCTTCATTATTTCAGAAAAAGCAGCTTTCTAGTGACGAGATTTCTTGCAGTGAAGAAGGACTATTTGTCCATCCAGACTTTCCGTAGCCAGTTTATTCTGAATAAAGAGGAAGTTAAGATGTTTCATGTGGTCCAGAAAAGGATTTTCTGCAGGTATTCTGGTCAGTATGGATGGATGGATTCTGGTCAGTTTGTAGTCATACACAGATCTTTTTGTTAAGGTTGTTTTATTCATTTAGATTGTTTATGCATGCTAAGCGCTAGTCTACCAATGCTATTTTCCATAAACACTAGCCTTACAGACACCCTGCACGATGCCGTCAGCAGCCGGACTTCTTCCAGACTAATGTGTGCATGGATCCAGGTGCTGCTATGACTGCTCTACAGGTAACTACATGTCTACTAGGGCTGGGACAATATGAATATGAATCGCCACCCAAAAACATCGGAATCAAATTTGGGACAAAAGCATATCGTCACAGTCCTGATAGAGAGTGTCAGTAATTACAGGCTTCGTGTTTGATTCTTTGTCTGGACTGTTCATCCAGACTTAGACTACAGTATTTGAGGTCCAGCAGCACAACTGTTGGTGGTTCCACTAGAACGGCTAAAAATGTCTCCCTTCTTGGATCCACGTAGAGAAGAAACAGACTTCTTAGAGAAGTTCAGAGAAGATAAAACCCTCATTGTTACAGAGCCTTTTAGCTCTTTAACATACAGTATCAATATTCAGGAAGGGAAAATATTCCCTTTTTAGGATCATGAGCTCTTTAGCCCACCGTCCCTGCATTAGTTCACACTCATGATTGAGCCACCAATCATCACAGTTTGAGTAAAGATGCCAGTTCATGCACCCTTCAGATTACATGTGTAGTAATGCACCCGTAAGCAAGCGCACAGGAAAGCAGGCATGTGCAGAATACAAAATACAAATCATGAGCCCACCTAAACGTGAAACAAAACTTTGCATTCCATATTAAACCAGATGTCCAGGAGGCTGTAGATCAGTGTGACAGTATAAACTCAACGTTCTCTATGTCCCGTGACGATATACTTATTCACACTGAAGAGTACACACAATGCAAACAAACAACTCACATTTTCTGTGTCCATCAACAGGAAACATGATGCAAATATCACATGTACAGGAGAGGCAGAACTGAAGCTGTTATCCAGCATCATCCAAGATCAAACTGACAGGACTGTGCAGGTCAGACGGAAGTCATTAAGTCACAAGAAGAAAAGATTTTTCTGCTTCTAATAGCTGCACATCTAACCATTCCACCAGAGGAATAAAGGGTGATGCATCTTCCAGTTAGTGACAGACAGCTTTTCAAGCCCCGCTAAGCTTACGGTCAGTGTGCTGTGTTTGCACTCTTTAATAACACCTGTAAAGCGCCGTCCCCTGCTGCTCTAAGCTCATCATCTCAACTACAACCCAACTTAATGCCTCTATAAAGGAATTGCATAAAGATGATTAAATTGCACATTAATGGGTACATTAATTATAACAGGAGCTTGACACGTCTGCAAGATCAGGATTTGTTTCGGTCAAGATGCTTCACTTTGACTGAAATATGCCTTCATCAGAATTTTACTTTCATGTTCAAGTTGTGCATGTAGCTGCATTACAGGCTGTTTCATGAATAAAGAAAACTATGTTTTCAGAGTTTCTAGAAATAAAGATGATGGCTGTTTTAGCCAATCCTTCTCTTTAAAATGATCCATATCTGTATTTATGAGATTTGATTTGTCCAAATCAGGGATCAGTTCTGGTCTTCTGGAGCCTGTACAGCCGTGTCCCTTCTCCAACACACTTCTTTCAAGTGAAATGTCTTTCCACAACTGCTTGTCTAGTTGTGCTTAATGATCCATTTAATAGCATTTGGTGTCTTGAAGCGAGAAACATCTAAAACTTGAAGGACGGTGGCCTTCAAGGGCCACAACTGGGCAGCTCTGGTCTAAGCAGTCAAAGCTCAACATGTCATAAAAGTAAAAGTGATTTTTTTACATGCATTTCATCTGCAGTACATCTTCCTAAGCAAGCTCGATCTAATTTTAGTTGTTGTGAAGAGGTTTCTCCGTTCACAGCACCTGGCCGCGTTCCCACTGGTTTATCTAAATCAACCCGACGTGTGATCAATGGAGGGAGTTGCTCTCGCTTTCCAACCTGTAGAATACAGTTTCATATTTGACAAAAATCGCAATAGCAACTCCAGGATGATGGACACAGAGGCATCATGAATTTCATGGATTTGTAGCGAAGTGGAGGGGGCATTGGGGGGACACCCTGAAATACTCGGCACAATGTGAGCTTACAGTATGCAGCTGGTGGTAAATAATTAATATGCTTTGTGCAAATGCACCCTGAGCTTTGTGTGAAATCAGTGGAGCCATTACCATGAAGGTAAAGGAGCACTGTTCTGTCCAAAGAGAGGAGCCTTGTTTACTCCCACACTGACTTGTTGGAAGCCAAAACAGGAAAAACAACATTACTGTAGCTTCATTTTAGTGGATAAAACTGGATTAAGCCTTTTGGATAATCCACAATGTGACAAATCTGGACATCTGCCTCTCTGTCAAGCTCAGTCTCGGAGGCTTGAACTCTGCAGAAAAATTTGATCTTTCTACAAATAGGCCTGCACTGAATACATCCCAGTAGAAAGTTCCTCATTATGTAATTGACTGGATGTAAACAGAGGCTGCTTCAGGCGGTGGAAACGACGCACATCTCTTCACATCTTCACTGTGTGAATGGTAAAGATAAAAAACAACAAGCTAAACGTGCCTTTCTGCGGCTCCCAACAACACACGGCTCCATCCACTCTCAGATACTAAACATGTGATTCTGCAGGTTTCCAACATCAGCTTTAAAATCCTGTCGCAGTCTTCAGCCACAGCAGCTTTATCTGCAGCTTCTGCAAACCATGGAAGTCAGATTACCACAGCCGCGTGGAAATCTTTCATGTTTTCATGCAAATCCATCTCCGGTCTTCTAAACACACATCCTGAAGCAGAAGAAGCTGGAAGGAGAACATGGGTGTTGCGTCTCCTCCCTGCAGGTGCGTCTCTGGCTTCTGCACAAGCTGGAAACACCAAGCTTAGCAGGTCTGGATAGAGGCTCAGCTCAAGTCGGGGATCTAGAGCGGCTCTTTGGCTGTGTGGCAGATGGATGACCGGAGGAACGCGCACAGAAACTCCCATTAAACCTGGAAACAGCGCAGATTTGCGGACTGTCATTGCGCCGAACTGATCCAGTCAGGCTACCTGCTGTCTGCAGTCTCTGAGTTAGGATCTAAGACTCACGGATGCTGAACGTGGACACGTCTTGATAAATGAACAAAGTTACGGATGGAGTTTCCCCACGAGCTGCTGCATAATGCAGGCGCACGCGCGGCTCCCTGAGATCTACAGCAGGGTCCGTTCAGGAGATGCCGAGCTACAACAACTGTGAAATGATGCCACAAAGTGTGTGCACCCCCAGCCCACCCAGCAGCTGCACACGGATGGATGTTTTCCTCCACATCACGGTTTTCCATTCAGGAGTTCCCAGCTGTGAAGCGCGAGACGACTCCGCGCGAGGCGTCCAAGCCGGCCAAAGTCATGCATTCACCGGGTGCTGCCTTCAGCCAAACCCAAGCAAATCCGCCGTTTGTAGTCAGAATTTCAACTTTACGAAAAGGTCTTTCCACTTACTCAGCGTGAAACATCCAAAATGCTGCGCCGCGCGCGTTTCACACATTTACCGACAAAACGCCACTCCTCCACATCCACGTCCGTGGAAATCAGAGAACTGGCAGCGTATGCCGTTTAGAAAGGATAATAACACCCTACCTTTGCGAAGAGCCGCTTGAAACAGGAATAAAAGGAGAATAGTCGCGAGAGAGCCGCTGCCAGTGTTCGCCATGTTGGACACCTGCTTCAGTATGGCAGCGCGAGGCAGCGCGAGGCAGCTTCACCTACAGCGGGACTCCGGTAATGAGATGCAGGAGGAGGGAGGCTGCTGGCCTCCACAGATTCACCCAGCCCCACAATCCTCTGCTTCCCAGCTGCCATCAACTTCTAATGGACGCAGTTTCAAGTGAGACCTTTTAAAATAACTCAAAAAGAGAAATATTTAAACGTTGAGCTGCAAAGATGACATCTGTTTGTAGTACTGTGGAATGTTATTTATTTATTTATTTGATTAAAGCAATAAGCTAGGACATATCCATTTACATGTAACTCTTTCAGAGTATCAGGGGCAGAAATAAATTTTCGGGGGGTGGGGGGCTCAGAGCCCCCGTCCCTAGCTTCCACCCCTTCTAGAGATCGTTTTAAAACACTCAGACCATTCACCATCCAGCTGTTCCCCTTTTCTGCCATCATGTCCCACTTGTTCACCAGTATTTAAATGAAACAGTTTATACTTAGTGCTCTGGGAGTGCCCTCTGGGTGTGCAGTCTGGGCGTGCGCTCAGGAGCCTCCATGACGTCACCCGTAGGTTTCTGCAGAGCTGAATTGAAGCTCGGTGGACGGTTCCTACCGTTGGCATGCACGTCATCTTGCCCGGAAAATACAAATATGGGCAAAGAGGTGGAGCTGAGAGGGGCGCTGTGAGCGTCATGGTGGATGATTGACATCGAGCGAACTCCGAGCTTTCTGTAGCTAAAAGCTAACCGAGCTAACCCAGAGATAACGGTAGCTAACCAGCTAATGGAGGTAAGCGAGCTAAAGCTAAGTCATATTGTTAACCAGCTAAAAACCGGTTCCTCTGACTTGAAGCCGGAGATTGGTACCTGTCAATCAAAAGGACACGCCCCTCAATTTGCCGAACTTCGAGATTAAATTACTTTTAAACGGGCGAGTTAGAAGAAAATTCACTCCCCCCACAGTTGTCATGAAGGTAAACCTGACCTATAAACCTAAAATGGATTTTTGAACCAGGCTGTAAACATGTTTATTTCTGCTGTGAAGTTGGTCTTTTTAACATGGGAGTCTATGGGGATTTGTTCTGTTTTGCAGCCCCTAGTGGATGAAGGGGGAACTGCAGGTTTATGCACTTCACTTTTAACAGCCGGAGGTTGCCGCTTGGCTGACTCTGTATCAGCTACACTTACAGCTGATTGGTCCACCAACTTTTAAACTCTTCACTGTTCTTTGTGTGGAAAATAATGCTACTGTTAATAACTCAGAAAACATTATTTACAGGTAAGATGTAGTGTTGGCTGGTCTGCAGCCTCAATCTCTCATTAAGCAAGAAAGAATGTAACTTGATCACTGCAAAGGAACAAGAAGTCTCTTTACTATGGAAACCAGTTAGCCTGCCGTCTTAAGAAGTGCAGTTTTACTTCTTTTTATTGGTTTATATTTTACCAGATAAAATGTCCAAGAATCAATTCTCCTTTGCAAGCATATTTGGACAATAACTCAGTTAAATCTGCATATTCAGACCACACTTCTGTTTAAAATATTGTCATCCAGGCATATTAACGCACTTATGTATACATTCTATCAATAATTCAATTTAAAATAAATGAAAATGCTTAATTTTTATTAACCAGTTTCATGTGTTGAATATCACTCATAATCGAAATGTAGTATAATTGAACATTATAGTACTTTACTATAAGCATGAAAACTATAAAAATTCTATACTAGCAAAGCTGCAATGCAGAACCAGTTTTCGCCAACAGGTGGTGTATTTTCACCACATGCAGGATTTATCCTGAACTTTTACTCTAAGACAGATATTGTATTAAATTTTACTATGAAATGAATTGTAAGATAAAATATAAAAAAGTTTTCTGCCATTTTCAGACATTATTTTGAACCTTTGTTTTATTCAACATTCATTAAGAAAGCTGAAGAGTGATAAAGTTCTCAAATGATGTGCTTGTGGGTCGTGTCTTTCACGTCATTTTCAGCCTCAACAATTGAAATTTGGTGTTCAGCTTTACAAACGGGTTTGAGAAGAGATAGCAAGGCTATAAAAGCAGACATGAAGAGCTGCCTGACCATCCCGGAACAGCTGTTAGGAAAAACGAGAATGCTTGCAAGGCGCAGATAGAAGTGAAAAAGTGTTGTTTCAGGAGAAGCAATGCTTAAAAATAGGACGTATGGAGGGGCGTTGTGGGGCAAAGCACCTCTTCATTGCTCTCCCAGCTGCTGCTGGTGTGGTGGGTTACAACATGAGCTAAGTGGGGCAACTTCTGTGACACTCATTGTTCTGTGCTGTGTTCATCCCTGTAGTCGTGGAAACTTTTCTATTTTATTGTTCCATGATGCCGTCTGAAGATTGCATTTACACTCTTCAAGTCACATCTGCCATCACATCACTTCCTTTAAGCATCATTGTATTTCAAGTCACGTTTCCATAGCAACACATTACCAATGCTTCTATGAAGCCACAAACGTGATTAACTTGTTTAATTCAATCCGACATGTTGGGAGTGCTTGTCGGTAAAGTGTCTGCAGATGTCAGGGCAACGTGACCAACAGATGAACCAGCCGGTAAACATTTGTTTTTCACTGATACAAAACTCTTGATGTTCATTCATGTTCAGTCTTGTAGCTGCATGCAGGTGTCGTTTTATTCTAAAGTTATGCTGTGCAACAGTCAGGGCAGTCTATGTGCCAAAATACTTTTATATCCATGTTTTTGTTAAAATCAGGCGATGATGAGGACCAATAAAAAAAAAAAATGAATAAAAAAAAAAACTGTGTTTTATATTGAGGACGGGTAATCAATAAACATTTTCCTGTCCATCAGATTAGTTGGTGGTACATTTTTTTTTGTTTAGGTTTTTTTTTTTTTTTTTTACATCTATTGCTGATATTCTTTTGGTAAAAGCAATATTAAATATGAATCAAACCCATTTATATGAATGCAAGACAGTAATGTTTATAACATAATAAAATATATTAGTAAGGGGATTAAATAAATAGAAAAGAACCGTGCAGATATTATTTCAATATCTTAAGGTAGATGTAATATAATATATCATACAGTGATAAAAGTGCTAAAAAACCTGAATCAAACACGGCATCATCATCACTACGGTAGCAACATCGTCATGACACCATGACATCTGATTGGCTGCCATGATCATGTGATGGTGAAATACTGGAAGGAGTACACTGTGGCTGGTTTTGGCAAATTATTGCCTTACACTCATAAAAGTATGAACAAATTGCGCTGTATTTTTACAATGTTTAAAAAAAGTATTAATTTGATCATTTGATTGACAGAAATCAAAGCATCAGTTCCAGTGTTTTGATACATTCATCTTCAGGATGCTATGCTTGATGCTCTTCGTGTTGCATGGCCATTTTACCAGAATAACTAGGTACAGACAAACAAGGGATTTATGGGGGTCTTTTAGGTCTTAGTTTTCACATTTGTTGGAATTTAGTTAGTTAGTAATAAAGATTTGATATTTAAACAAATGATTGATCCAGAATTTAGTGTATGGGGCATGTTGTGCTCTTATGTGATGAGACCACTTACTTCTTATGAACAATGATGAACAAGACAGTGAGGAATCATTATGTCTTCACTCGTGACTCACTTTGCAGCCCAAAAACATCTTCTGCAAAGATGATGATGCAATTCCAGAGCCACCATACTCAGCCCCTCAAGTCCAGGAAAAGTAGAAAATGAGCTGTTGATGAGGCATATCCCTGGCAGCGCCCAACCCCACACCTCATACTTTCCTCACAACATACCCTGGGGGCATGGTCATTAACATACTTCAAGTCCACTGAACACGGTGAGTATTCCCATTTCCCCTTTTTCCTGACAAAGTGAAGAGCTTCATCTAAAGATGTGCTTCTTCACTGAAGCTGATCTGTGTGATGCAACAATGTTTGGAATTTGATATCGACTTTGCTGTTCTTTGTCTTAGTGGTGCCCATTAGTCTCACCAGCTGAAAGAATACATCTTAGAGTTGTGACAATCACAAACGAACTGGATCTTTTGGACAACATAAATGATGGGAACCAAGTCACGTTTGATTGGGAGCCATTTTTTTTCTGTTTTTGCCCTCTCTCTCTCTCTCTCTCTGTCTCTCTTGGTCTCTCTTCATTGCATGTTTCAGGACTGCTACTCAGGCAACAACAACCTCATCAATCTGTAACATCCACATGTACACATCAGGTTCCGGTGCCCCAGGTTTCAAAATAAAACTCTTGTTCAGGCAGTGAATTAAAACAATTCAATGGCGTTACTGACCAACGACTTAGTATTTGTACAGCACCTTTAACTTTTATTAAAAGCCTTTGTTATATAAGTTTAAAATCTTGTTTTGAGTTTTTCTGTGTTGTTAAAAACGTGGAAATTTTGCTCTAAAAGCTGGAACTTGATTGCAGCCGCTTTTTTTTTTTTTTTATGTGCATTTTTAAGTGTTTAGGTGTTGCATGAATAACATCAGTCAAAGTAGTTTTACACACATACACACAATCTATAAAAAGAGTAAATGATGATCTCACTGTCAGCTCAGAGGGATACGGCAGTGGAATCTTTACAATGAATCCACGACAGACTCTAAAATCTTGTCCATGTCAAAAGAAGCTATCATAAATATTTCAGAAGAATTCAAACTTAAATATTGGTGGGAAATCTAAATTAGAAAATGATTCTAATCCAAATCTCAGCCCATCATTCTTCCTTGCGATTATTTAGGGGATAAAATGAATTAAACCCAGGCTGGCGTCTTAGAAGTGAATAACCATAACAATGAGCCAGTTTTGTGAACGGCTCTTTGAAATGAACAGATCCCAAAGATCTGACTCCCTTCAAAGAGCCATAAATCCCATTGCTAATAGATCTTACAGCTGCTTCAGAAGTTTCCTGATAAAGTCAGATTAAAAGAATCCTCTGCAGAAACATAGCAGCCGGATAAAGATTTCATGATGTTGAAAGGATATAAAAACATTTCATGAAAATTAAAGCAAAAAGACCTTTTATTGAAGAAAATGAAGGTTTGCATTTAAACATAAAGTATTGTCATATGAAACTCTAAAACCACAGAGGCAGTCCACCAAGGCACATAAGCACACACATAATCTATCCATTACTACTTTTAATGTTATACAATGTCTGGGTATAGAGAACCAATAGAAACATAGAGGATCTTTGTACTGTGAAAAGAGCAAACCAGTGAAATACAAGCATACCATTCCCTGCAAAATCCTAATCCAAAATGACTACAAGGCTTCTTGGACTCACAACAATGTAAAGAATTCAGCCATTACTTGTGGAATTAATGGGGTCCTGTGGTTCTCCTGCTACCTCAGGTCAAAATGTCTAAAAATGAATGCATTGCTGCTCAGCAACCTGGAAACAAAGATGAGAAGAGCGGCAGGTATTTCTTCAACAGAAAAATGATGTGTGGACCCTTTAAACCTGAATGTGCCAATGCCTCTTCAAAGAGCTGATTTTACATCTAAACGTTGAAAAAAGGGGGTCTACAAGGAGCAACCTCGCGCCGTCCCTTCCTCTGATGACCAATCAAAGGTCGTCCTTCTTTTCCTTACTGGTTACCTTTTGATAAATAAGAATTCCAGTTCTGTAATTTGGACTATTGTTGCCCCTCAATGAAAAAAAATACAAAGAAACATACAATCATCTGTTTTCTAACTGAATTAGTTTGGTGTCCCTCAAACTTCCTCACATAGGGCTTGGTCAGAAATGTTTTCTTTCCAAATATAATCCTTCCATCCTGAGCAAGCTGGAGCCTAATCCTGGAAATGTCCAACATGAGGTTTTACTGGTGAACCAGCAGAAAGTTCATTTTGAGCTCTTTCACTGCATTAAGGAGCAAATTCATCTACAGACAACCAATAACCTGGTTAATCATTTAGCCATGTCACTGCTCGCATGGATACCTCAAAACCCAAGAGATAGAATCCAGGAACAAAAAGGTAAAACTGCAGAAAACCTCTGTATGTCTACATGTGTGATGACTTTATTGTGCAAAGCTGATGTTTCAAACATGTTTCAGCCCAAATGTTCACCATTCTTAATGCTTCCCAACCGTTTTTCCTGAAGAACCCCCTTCATGTAACTACTGAAAAGCCATGTGCCTCAAGTCGTCAGTCTACATAGTCCTGATTTTAACAATTACACATAGTCTGTGCACCTTGTAGACCCCTGGTGCTCTTTTTAGGGGTCCGGGACCACAGCTTGGATAACCAGCCAGCAGCAAAGCAAACAGAAACAATGTAATACCACACCAACCACAAGAGGACACGCAGGGCTCATCCATCCATCCGTCCATCCATCCATCCATCCATCCGTCCATCCGTCCGTCCGTCCGTCCGTCCGTCCATCCATCCATCCATCCATCCATTTTATTTACTTAGTCTAGTTAAGAGTTGTAGGGAAAACTGGGGCCTATCCCAGCCATCATTGGGTGAGAGGCAGGGACACCCTGGACAGGTCGCCTGTCCATCACATGGTCCACAGTGATCACAACTTCTTTAAATATATGACAACAAGTAAGCATAATACCTCTCATGGTCTACCAGATGGGCTTCCTTCTCATCACGTTTTGCTGATGGGACCAATAATTTTTTTTAGTTAGATGCTTTATCTTATTGCTTAATTCCCCAGCTCAGCCTTGACTGACTGCTCCCCGAAAGGAATTTAAAGATCAAAACAAGCTGACACACTGTACAGTTGCATCAAATAAAAAATAAATCATCCATAGCAGCTGAGGCATAATGACTATTTTATGTAATATCTCAATGTATTCCTTGACTGGCTGAATAACACCTAATTTAATCCAACTTTTAAAAACCTTGGAGTTAATGATCTGTAAATACTGCAGGTAACTGTGATCATATCTGGAAAAAATTAAGTCTTTCTGCTGATGGATGGATGCTGTTCTTTTATTCTTGCTAAGGCACTTTTCTGATAAGTAAACCTTGTTTTCAGCCATGTAAAGAGTGGAATTATGTCCAATCCTGCATCAGCTGCTCCACCAGAGACATTTCCGAAGAAGGTGCAGAAACCAAATCAAAGATCAATGACAAAAAATTAATCTATCTCTGAAAACTGTTTCTGTTGGAAAAATGCGACTAAAATACCTGTTATGTTTTAATTCTCCCAGAATGAAACATTTATACATCCTCACTGTGGGTCAACACACATGCATGGTTGCTGCCACCAGTTTTACTGCAGTGTCTTTAAATGTACAAACAAGCTTTAAAACTGCAGAAGCAGCTTTGTTTGATCGGAGCAGGGGTTTCCAGCTCCAGTCCTCAAAGACCACAGTCCTGCAGGTTTTACATGTTTGCTGCATCAACAGCTTCTCAAGTTCTGCACATACATCTGTTAATCGGATTCAGGTGCTGCAGCAGGAAAAATCCAAAACCCGCAGGACAGCAGCCTGTGGAGACAGACTTTGGATAGCCATGGTCAAGAGAACCGTTTGGCATAAGCAGCACGTTAAAGGATACATTCACTTCAGTTCCGATTAGCTATATTAGTATTGTGCCAATTCATAACAAACACGTCGTAGACAAAATCAATTTAGGCCAATTCATTGTAATCCAATCAAAACGAATCCATCCTGAACATATGTGATGCATCCTGAACATGTACGGTGTATCCTGAACATGTACGGTGTATCCTGAACATGTACGGTGTATCCTGAACATGTACGGTGTATCCTGAACATGTACGGTGTATCCTGAACATACAGTGTATCCTGAACATGTACGGTGTATCCTGAACATGTACGGTGTATCCTGAACATACAGTGTATCCTGAACATGTACGGTGTATCCTGAACATGTACGGTGTATCCTGAACATGTACGGTGTATCCTGAACATGTACGGTGTATCCTGAACATGTACGGTGTATCCTGAACATGTACAGCAGTCGTGGCTGCATCTGAGCCCACTGGACCCACTCACACATAAAAACATCTTTGTCTGGAATTTATAGCTTTGCTACACCAATCTTCACCACTAGATGTCAGTAGTTCTTACACACTGGACCTTAAAGAGTCTATCTTTTAATTAAACGATTTAACAAAGTTCTCAACAGATTCCGATGTTTTGGGCTGCGCTATCAGACAATCCAGACTACTTTTAAGTGTCTTGTGTCCATACTACATGCTGCACCAGTACATCTACTTGTTCCCCTCACAGCTTCCACACTCAAAGAGCACTTTCTCTTGCTGACTTATGTAAGCCTTTTATAGTTTGATGAGGGTCTATCAATGTTGCTACTCAGATGTTTTCATATTTAAAATACAACTGAGGAATGCTGCCACAACATATACTCTGACTCTGATGGCAAACTAAAAATAGGCTGCCTGGTTCTTGCTGTAAAGAAAAATTGAAAGAACAGATTAATATCAATGTCTGACTAATCGACAAAGCGAGACTGCTACCTATCAGACCTTTACCTAACCCCTCACCTCCACGAACATGGTAAGACAAAAGAGAATCTGAGCACTGTGGATCACAGCAGATGCTGAGATGGTAAAACAGAGTGAAAGTTATGCTGCATCTTGTATTTCAAACAAATGCTGGGATGGACAGCTGGCCAGCATCAGAATCCCCAGAAGTGTGAGCATAACCTTCATCCACTCTCAGGCAGAAAGACTGTGTCAGGCCAGTGTCTGACAGCGAGGAAA